>NW_028270180.1:101920997-101925997 GCF_037043375.1 Chiloscyllium plagiosum
TAGGGTTAGGGTTAGGGTTAGGGTTAGGGTTAGGGTTAGGGTTAGGGTTAGGGTTAGGGTTAGGGTTAGGGTTAGGGTTAGGGTTAGGGTTAGGGTTAGGGTTAGGGTTAGGGTTAGGGTTAGGGTTAGGGTTAGGGTTAGGGTTAGGGTTAGGGTTAGGGTTAGGGTTAGGGTTAGGGTTAGGGTTAGGGTTAGGGTTAGGGTTAGGGTTAGGGTTAGGGTTAGGGTTAGGGTTAGGGTTAGGGTTAGGGTTAGGGTTAGGGTTAGGGTTAGGGTTAGGGTTAGGGTTAGGGTTAGGGTTAGGGTTAGGGTTAGGGTTAGGGTTAGGGTTAGGGTTAGGGTTAGGGTTAGGGTTAGGGTTAGGGTTAGGGTTAGGGTTAGGGTTAGGGTTAGGGTTAGGGTTAGGGTTAGGGTTAGGGTTAGGGTTAGGGTTAGGGTTAGGGTTAGGGTTAGGGTTAGGGTTAGGGTTAGGGTTAGGGTTAGGGTTAGGGTTAGGGTTAGGGTTAGGGTTAGGGTTAGGGTTAGGGTTAGGGTTAGGGTTAGGGTTAGGGTTAGGGTTAGGGTTAGGGTTAGGGTTAGGGTTAGGGTTAGGGTTAGGGTTAGGGTTAGGGTTAGGGTTAGGGTTAGGGTTAGGGTTAGGGTTAGGGTTAGGGTTAGGGTTAGGGTTAGGGTTAGGGTTAGGGTTAGGGTTAGGGTTAGGGTTAGGGTTAGGGTTAGGGTTAGGGTTAGGGTTAGGGTTAGGGTTAGGGTTAGGGTTAGGGTTAGGGTTAGGGTTAGGGTTAGGGTTAGGGTTAGGGTTAGGGTTAGGGTTAGGGTTAGGGTTAGGGTTAGGGTTAGGGTTAGGGTTAGGGTTAGGGTTAGGGTTAGGGTTAGGGTTAGGGTTAGGGTTAGGGTTAGGGTTAGGGTTAGGGTTAGGGTTAGGGTTAGGGTTAGGGTTAGGGTTAGGGTTAGGGTTAGGGTTAGGGTTAGGGTTAGGGTTAGGGTTAGGGTTAGGGTTAGGGTTAGGGTTAGGGTTAGGGTTAGGGTTAGGGTTAGGGTTAGGGTTAGGGTTAGGGTTAGGGTTAGGGTTAGGGTTAGGGTTAGGGTTAGGGTTAGGGTTAGGGTTAGGGTTAGGGTTAGGGTTAGGGTTAGGGTTAGGGTTAGGGTTAGGGTTAGGGTTAGGGTTAGGGTTAGGGTTAGGGTTAGGGTTAGGGTTAGGGTTAGGGTTAGGGTTAGGGTTAGGGTTAGGGTTAGGGTTAGGGTTAGGGTTAGGGTTAGGGTTAGGGTTAGGGTTAGGGTTAGGGTTAGGGTTAGGGTTAGGGTTAGGGTTAGGGTTAGGGTTAGGGTTAGGGTTAGGGTTAGGGTTAGGGTTAGGGTTAGGGTTAGGGTTAGGGTTAGGGTTAGGGTTAGGGTTAGGGTTAGGGTTAGGGTTAGGGTTAGGGTTAGGGTTAGGGTTAGGGTTAGGGTTAGGGTTAGGGTTAGGGTTAGGGTTAGGGTTAGGGTTAGGGTTAGGGTTAGGGTTAGGGTTAGGGTTAGGGTTAGGGTTAGGGTTAGGGTTAGGGTTAGGGTTAGGGTTAGGGTTAGGGTTAGGGTTAGGGTTAGGGTTAGGGTTAGGGTTAGGGTTAGGGTTAGGGTTAGGGTTAGGGTTAGGGTTAGGGTTAGGGTTAGGGTTAGGGTTAGGGTTAGGGTTAGGGTTAGGGTTAGGGTTAGGGTTAGGGTTAGGGTTAGGGTTAGGGTTAGGGTTAGGGTTAGGGTTAGGGTTAGGGTTAGGGTTAGGGTTAGGGTTAGGGTTAGGGTTAGGGTTAGGGTTAGGGTTAGGGTTAGGGTTAGGGTTAGGGTTAGGGTTAGGGTTAGGGTTAGGGTTAGGGTTAGGGTTAGGGTTAGGGTTAGGGTTAGGGTTAGGGTTAGGGTTAGGGTTAGGGTTAGGGTTAGGGTTAGGGTTAGGGTTAGGGTTAGGGTTAGGGTTAGGGTTAGGGTTAGGGTTAGGGTTAGGGTTAGGGTTAGGGTTAGGGTTAGGGTTAGGGTTAGGGTTAGGGTTAGGGTTAGGGTTAGGGTTAGGGTTAGGGTTAGGGTTAGGGTTAGGGTTAGGGTTAGGGTTAGGGTTAGGGTTAGGGTTAGGGTTAGGGTTAGGGTTAGGGTTAGGGTTAGGGTTAGGGTTAGGGTTAGGGTTAGGGTTAGGGTTAGGGTTAGGGTTAGGGTTAGGGTTAGGGTTAGGGTTAGGGTTAGGGTTAGGGTTAGGGTTAGGGTTAGGGTTAGGGTTAGGGTTAGGGTTAGGGTTAGGGTTAGGGTTAGGGTTAGGGTTAGGGTTAGGGTTAGGGTTAGGGTTAGGGTTAGGGTTAGGGTTAGGGTTAGGGTTAGGGTTAGGGTTAGGGTTAGGGTTAGGGTTAGGGTTAGGGTTAGGGTTAGGGTTAGGGTTAGGGTTAGGGTTAGGGTTAGGGTTAGGGTTAGGGTTAGGGTTAGGGTTAGGGTTAGGGTTAGGGTTAGGGTTAGGGTTAGGGTTAGGGTTAGGGTTAGGGTTAGGGTTAGGGTTAGGGTTAGGGTTAGGGTTAGGGTTAGGGTTAGGGTTAGGGTTAGGGTTAGGGTTAGGGTTAGGGTTAGGGTTAGGGTTAGGGTTAGGGTTAGGGTTAGGGTTAGGGTTAGGGTTAGGGTTAGGGTTAGGGTTAGGGTTAGGGTTAGGGTTAGGGTTAGGGTTAGGGTTAGGGTTAGGGTTAGGGTTAGGGTTAGGGTTAGGGTTAGGGTTAGGGTTAGGGTTAGGGTTAGGGTTAGGGTTAGGGTTAGGGTTAGGGTTAGGGTTAGGGTTAGGGTTAGGGTTAGGGTTAGGGTTAGGGTTAGGGTTAGGGTTAGGGTTAGGGTTAGGGTTAGGGTTAGGGTTAGGGTTAGGGTTAGGGTTAGGGTTAGGGTTAGGGTTAGGGTTAGGGTTAGGGTTAGGGTTAGGGTTAGGGTTAGGGTTAGGGTTAGGGTTAGGGTTAGGGTTAGGGTTAGGGTTAGGGTTAGGGTTAGGGTTAGGGTTAGGGTTAGGGTTAGGGTTAGGGTTAGGGTTAGGGTTAGGGTTAGGGTTAGGGTTAGGGTTAGGGTTAGGGTTAGGGTTAGGGTTAGGGTTAGGGTTAGGGTTAGGGTTAGGGTTAGGGTTAGGGTTAGGGTTAGGGTTAGGGTTAGGGTTAGGGTTAGGGTTAGGGTTAGGGTTAGGGTTAGGGTTAGGGTTAGGGTTAGGGTTAGGGTTAGGGTTAGGGTTAGGGTTAGGGTTAGGGTTAGGGTTAGGGTTAGGGTTAGGGTTAGGGTTAGGGTTAGGGTTAGGGTTAGGGTTAGGGTTAGGGTTAGGGTTAGGGTTAGGGTTAGGGTTAGGGTTAGGGTTAGGGTTAGGGTTAGGGTTAGGGTTAGGGTTAGGGTTAGGGTTAGGGTTAGGGTTAGGGTTAGGGTTAGGGTTAGGGTTAGGGTTAGGGTTAGGGTTAGGGTTAGGGTTAGGGTTAGGGTTAGGGTTAGGGTTAGGGTTAGGGTTAGGGTTAGGGTTAGGGTTAGGGTTAGGGTTAGGGTTAGGGTTAGGGTTAGGGTTAGGGTTAGGGTTAGGGTTAGGGTTAGGGTTAGGGTTAGGGTTAGGGTTAGGGTTAGGGTTAGGGTTAGGGTTAGGGTTAGGGTTAGGGTTAGGGTTGGGTTAGGGTTAGGGTTAGGGTTAGGGTTAGGGTTAGGGTTAGGGTTAGGGTTAGGGTTAGGGTTAGGGTTAGGGTTAGGGTTAGGGTTAGGGTTGGGTTAGGGTTAGGGTTAGGGTTAGGGTTAGGGTTAGGGTTAGGGTTAGGGTTAGGGTTAGGGTTAGGGTTAGGGTTAGGGTTAGGGTTAGGGTTAGGGTTAGGGTTAGGGTTAGGGTTAGGGTTAGGGTTAGGGTTAGGGTTAGGGTTAGGGTTAGGGTTAGGGTTAGGGTTAGGGTTAGGGTTAGGGTTAGGGTTAGGGTTAGGGTTAGGGTTAGGGTTAGGGTTAGGGTTAGGGTTAGGGTTAGGGTTAGGGTTAGGGTTAGGGTTAGGGTTAGGGTTAGGGTTAGGGTTAGGGTTAGGGTTAGGGTTAGGGTTAGGGTTAGGGTTAGGGTTAGGGTTAGGGTTAGGGTTAGGGTTAGGGTTAGGGTTAGGGTTAGGGTTAGGGTTAGGGTTAGGGTTAGGGTTAGGGTTAGGGTTAGGGTTAGGGTTAGGGTTAGGGTTAGGGTTAGGGTTAGGGTTAGGGTTAGGGTTAGGGTTAGGGTTAGGGTTAGGGTTAGGGTTAGGGTTAGGGTTAGGGTTAGGGTTAGGGTTAGGGTTAGGGTTAGGGTTAGGGTTAGGGTTAGGGTTAGGGTTAGGGTTAGGGTTAGGGTTAGGGTTAGGGTTAGGGTTAGGGTTAGGGTTAGGGTTAGGGTTAGGGTTAGGGTTAGGGTTAGGGTTAGGGTTAGGGTTAGGGTTAGGGTTAGGGTTAGGGTTAGGGTTAGGGTTAGGGTTAGGGTTAGGGTTAGGGTTAGGGTTAGGGTTAGGGTTAGGGTTAGGGTTAGGGTTAGGGTTAGGGTTAGGGTTAGGGTTAGGGTTAGGGTTAGGGTTAGGGTTAGGGTTAGGGTTAGGGTTAGGGTTAGGGTTAGGGTTAGGGTTAGGGTTAGGGTTAGGGTTAGGGTTAGGGTTAGGGTTAGGGTTAGGGTTAGGGTTAGGGTTAGGGTTAGGGTTAGGGTTAGGGTTAGGGTTAGGGTTAGGGTTAGGGTTAGGGTTAGGGTTAGGGTTAGGGTTAGGGTTAGGGTTAGGGTTAGGGTTAGGGTTAGGGTTAGGGTTAGGGTTAGGGTTAGGGTTAGGGTTAGGGTTAGGGTTAGGGTTAGGGTTAGGGTTAGGGTTAGGGTTAGGGTTAGGGTTAGGGTTAGGGTTAGGGTTAGGGTTAGGGTTAGGGTTAGGGTTAGGGTTAGGGTTAGGGTTAGGGTTAGGGTTAGGGTTAGGGTTAGGGTTAGGGTTAGGGTTAGGGTTAGGGTTAGGGTTAGGGTTAGGGTTAGGGTTAGGGTTAGGGTTAGGGTTAGGGTTAGGGTTAGG